>NC_041364.1:26497370-26514870 GCF_900634415.1 Cottoperca gobio
AATAATTCATAGGACTAAGAGCCTGACCTGCTAACAGCACACTGTTACTAAGGCAGTATGGTATTAAATGTGTGTACTCAATATATTTTTGTAATAAAACTAAATATATCATTCCAACAATTAGCTTCAGCCTCTTAACAGCTGGAATTGGAACTGTGGAGGGTCATCAAAGGGAAAATGCAAAAGGTAAATTACTTATTTTTTTAACTGATCAGGGAAGTCAGGCCATAATTAAATGTTAAAAAGAAAAACTGACAACCAGAATTGAATATTAAAATAACTAGGGGATATTTGAGATGACAATATGCAACAAAAAGATAAAAGAGATAGAAAGATAAAAAGAGGAGATGATCAGATTTGAAAGCTTAGTTGGATTGAGACATTTTATCAGAGAGCCGATGCTGCATGTGAACTCATTTTACTAGATTATTTGGTGTTTAACATGTTTGAAGTGAACATTGATCAATGTGAAAAACACATTTGGGAATACAGGGGCACATGTACTGCGCTTTTTTCTAACTGTGCTTTTTTCTAAATCCTGCTTTTCGATTTAAATTTAAATGAAGTCATGTAATTTATGTTTTTTGAGTAACCACAGATGGTGCAGAACTTTCATCCGAACATTCCAGAGCTGAAGCCTGATGTTGCGTCATGGCCAAAGTGTTGATTGGTCTCTTCATTCTACAAACACCTTTGTTTTGTTGCAGTGCATATGCTTAAAAGAAAGTATTTCAAAGTGTGCTACAGAGTGATAAAGCAATAAGAGATGAAGGCAGACAGCAAGACACTGTCACCAACTGGCCATGAGTATGTTAGGTCAATATCCCCCTCACCAAACATGTTGTCTCTTTTAATACGTTGTATGAGGAACACCATGACGTTTGATGTGAATATTCATGTTCCTCACAAGATGAGTCCTGACCTCTCCTCTGTGTTAATGTTAATAAGCAGGCAAACAAGCTCAGGCATCAAAACTATGACTATTGTTTCATGATATGATTTGATTTGATTTGATTTGATTTGATGACATTAAAGACATAAAAAGAAGTCATCAGTTTGGATGTTACAGTCTTTTATAACTGCGCTTAATGAAGTGAAACGCAATGCTGCTGTGCACACGCAGATAAAAACATGAGATCTGTGTCACATGAGATGAAAGCAGAATTGGGACACTTTGAGCTGCAGTTTGAATGGAACTACAATCTGTCAGCAACACTAGAATGGATGATCCTATTCCTTCTACTATGAGGTCTGACATGCTCTGATCCTCATACAGATTCATACATCAGTGCCTTTATTATGTGTGTATTGTTTTATTTATGTGGACTTTAGACCCTCCATGCAAAGAACATATCATTGATGGGGCACAGTTAGAAAACTGTGATGGGAGGACGTTGTAAGTGGAAGCCAACAGGCAGGTGTAGGCATCACACCACATTCTGAATGGGAGAACATTCTAACTCCGTGGGGACGGGAAGACACCATTTATGAGAAAGAAATGCAGTGATTTCTCCAGACAGAACAAAGCATAAAAATCCTTTCTTTGTATGTGAATATGGAAATAGGGCAGCACAGTGCAAGGGTCCTCTGAGACATTTTAATTATGAATAGAAAATGAGAGAGACGGAGCAGAGAGGAGGATTTTTTTGTCTTTTCCACTCACTGATGTTTGTGACAATGACACTAGGACATGTTTTTGTAGGAAATTAAAGTGATATGCTTTGGTAGGTCTGATGGAAATACAATGAAGGGTAGTGTCATCATTCCCAGTGTGCAGAGCGCCAGGGACAGCAGAGCCTCCCCTGCCTAAAACAAATAACAACAAATAACAAAATAAATATAAATGTATATTTGTCCACTGGTCTGTGCTATACATGCATTTTCTGTATGATTCCAATAATTTTGATCCTTTTTATTGTCAAAATCGCTGAATTTGTGTATTCTCTGTTACAGGAGAGCTGCGAGCTGAGGCAGCGACGAGCTGAGCCTCACCTCGGATTGCGCAATCTCTCACAAATTAGGTTGAGCGCATGATTATGGCGCGTGCCTGTTGCTATGTCTCTGTATGTCGCCAATATAATGTTTACAGACACTTTTATGTCTCCTGACTTTCCATAGTCCAGTTAATGTATGTAATGTATGTGTGTAACATATTTAGTCTTGCTGATGTGACATAAAACCAAAGTGAGAAGACACCAGGTGAGGCAGACAGTACTCTGCCTCACTGAAGAGAGCGCACGTGAGCCCACACTGAAGAGAGGGCGCACGTGAGCACGTGTGTATTAAAAATAACGTTATATCGCTGAGGTATATCGGCGGCCAACAAGTCATGCTGTTGTTTTCATTAACCCAGCCATCCTGCAATGTCAAGGGATCAGGCACTGAAACGCCACTCGGCATAACCAAAAGCTTAGTCTTTTCTTTTTCTGTGATTGAAATTATTTCGTTAGCTGTTGATTGCTCCTCAATGCCCATCTCTGATGCAGCAAACACCCTGGCAATAAACTCGAGTTTTGTTCCTGAAACCTTTAAATTCTGCTTGCGGCAAAATTCTTTCAAAGCTTCAACTTTCCACATCTGAACCTCATCATAAGAAAGGAGTTCAGAACTCATTGTAGAATAGTAGGTTTGTTTATAAATCAAACCCCAAAAGTAAAAACACGCTTGAAGAATAAGCTAAATACAATGTAAACACGTAGAGATGAAATCCAATATGGCGGCCCTTGTAGAGTTGGTGCTCACTTTCTATGCCGGCCACAACAGCATGCATTGCGATTTCACCGGAAGCCCGAAACTCCGATTCCATGTATAGAGCAGTTTTCTCAAAGAGTGGTCCGCGGTCCACCAGTGGTTTATTATAAGTTCAAAGTGTTTCTCAAACTGTTTAAAAATGACTAGTATAGAGTGTAGCATAGATGTAGCCTAGTTACGCAGCTATGTGTAGATCTTAGATCGTAACCTACGCAGCTGCGTAGCCACGTAGGTTCGTTTTATGTTCTTACGTCATAAATGATCTGCGCGGTCAATTTGAGCAGTCAACTGGCAAGATGGATCGATGGCTAAAGACAGGATCAGTTAAAAGAAAATTAAATTAACAATCTGACACGACAGGCAAGGTGCATCGTCCTGATGCAGGTGATTCAGCAGCTTCAAGTGCTTCAGCCGCAGCAACAAGTCATTTTGTGTGCGTTACTGAGTCCCAGGAGAGCAGTTCACCGTGTAACCACCACCCGCCTGAAAGCTGTGAAACTCGGCTTGAACATGGAAAGTCCAGCGCTAAAGTGAAAAGAAAATATCACAGGTACTACATAAGATTTTGATTTTTTTGGACTGGAGATGAAGAGGATCCCAATCCACACTGTGTTTTGTGCTACGAGTCATTGGCGAACGAGGCTACGCTGTTAGGCTGACCATGAGCGGTCCAGACCATAAGCTTGTCTCTAGCTGCCTGGGCTAGCATGAGCGATCTCACCATTTCAGTCAGCTCCTCCAACTTGTCCCCCGGGTCACCTGCCGTGGCCCCCTTATCAGCTGCAGACATAGCAACCCCATCATCTGGCTCCTCACTTTGTTTGTTCTTTTTTCCTTTGTTCATCTCTCCTCCTCACTTGGTCAATCCCAATTCTGACACCACTTGCTAACCATGAGCGGTCCAGACCATAAGCAAGGAGGCAGAGGCAGGAGAACAAGCAAACCACAAACATGGGCATTTATTTACGATATTTGAACTCTAAATATTCAACATAAATTCACTAATATAAACGATAATTATTATGTAAAAAAAACTACTATGTGGCTACAAAATTTACTACGCATACATTTACCACCACCCCACTTCATCCGGCAATGTGGAACCCTCCAGGAACAATAAAAATGTGTTATTTCCACGGGGACTCTTTTAGCTGCGGACCTTGGGAGTTGGAGACAGTTTGTAAACAGGTAAGTGTCTTCCTTAAACAAATTAATACATGTGTCTGTGCATAATATGAACAACAAGTATATGGTTGTGAGCTACACAAATTTAATGGAGATTAAGATCAGACGGCTACTGGGATCATCTTCGTTATACCCGCCAAGCTCAAGCGACATTTTAAGAGCAAACACAAAGATTACATTGGGAAACCTTTAAAGGGCCTACGAAATGATAAACATGAATTTCTACTGATGATAGTAAATACTATTTGTGTTGTAAAATGATGCGAAGGCTACAGAGGCATCATACAGCGTATCCCTTCTCATCGCAAAAACAGGTAAACCTCATTCGATAGGTGAGAATTTAGTCAAACCAGCTGCCAAGATCATCACTAATTTATTGTTTGGGGAGAAAGCAAGTGACGACATTAACAGGGTTCCCCTCTCCAATGACACTGTCCAGCGGCGAATGACAGCCATGACTGAAAATGTGAAAGATCAGCTGATCACACGTTTACGCCAAAGCCAGTTTTTCACACTGCAACTGGACGAGTCGGGAATGAGGCAAGTCTGCTGTTTTTGTAAGGTACCTTTATGCTACATTTAATAATTAACTTGTGTTTATCGTTAAATACCTGTTAAACTTGGACCTGCAACTATAGTGTTACTGTATTTTATTTTTGAAAATCCACAGCGGAAGTTTGTGTCGTACTAAATGTGATGCATTTTCTGTATCTTGCTGAGGGTAAGTTCACTCTGACACTCAGTAATAAACTCAGTAATACATGTAGTCTACGTTTCATTTGATGTGTACAATCTATCAGCATTTACCGTTGTTGGAAAAATATACTTACATGAACCCACGAAGTCAGGATCAAAATCAAATAAGAGTTTTAATCAATATTCTTGCAAGAGGGAGCAGAGTTATACATAAAAAGGATGTAAAAACTCACACACGTAAGCTTGTAAGACTGCCGTGTGCTGCTCAGAGGAGTGAATCCTCTGCTTCGGTATTTATACTAAGTTCAAAAGTCAGGAGGTAGTTCAGGTCAGTCCTTCTTTTGTTTACACATCTGGAGTTAAATCGGATATGAACGAAATGCTTTTTAATGTGTGAAGGAGCGATATAGAGAAGGTCACATAAAGCTGTCATTTGTAATATATTGTTGGAGTGGTAAGCAAGCCTATTGATTTTGGATATTTGCGGAGTTAGGTGGTCCGTGAGTGTTTTTTTATTGGTTAAGTGGTCCTTGGTCTGATAAAGTTTGAGAAACACTGGTATAGAGGGATTCACCGCAGCAGGCCATTTTAAGAGGCTTTACTTTATTCGACCACACTGTTAGTTCCAAAAACAACAGCACAAGAAGAAATCACTGAACAATGTAACATGCAGCATTCTTTTGTCTGTGCCATGAATGTATGCTGTGCACTGTGTGTCTGTTATGTTCATTGCTGTATTGATGTAATGGGATATTTCTATTGTATCTGCTGAGACCAAAGGCTGGACAATAAAGTTATATTATGTTGAGTTGATGTGTACATTTTATCTTACACTTAATGTGTACAGAAGGGGAGAACTAAAGTAAAACGTAGTACTTAGCATACATTTCTTACACACTATCGTACAAAAGTTATGAATCAGCTGTTACATTGATGATTATTCTTTTCTTCACTAGACAAGACCGGTTCATTTATAAAGCACATTTTAATAACAAGGCAATTCAAACAGCAAAAGCATCAAGACAAAGTGAAGAAGTAACACATTTAAATACAATTAAAAAGACATTAATTAAAAAGCCAAGAGAAAATACATTTTAAAAACTCAAATAGACTAATAGTGTTGTAAAATAAAAGAATAAAGTGACAGTATTGTGTAAGGAATTAATAATTATTTGATTTAATAAAAGGCAGCGGCAAACAGAAAAGTCTTCAGCCTTGATTTAAAAGAAGTAACTTTTTGAGATAAAAATAATATTATTTAACCTACATTTGAAATAGTTTTGGCCCCAACAGAAGAAGAATTAAATAATTCAAACTCCCATTAGGTGCATTTCCCTACAAATACTGTTGAACTTGGACTTTGAATTTTTTTTTTTGTTAAGAAAAGCGACCCTTGATCAATATTGAAGCACAACGGTGCAATTGGGCTCTAAATATTTAATTATAGCTAAATATTTTGCGGTTGGATAGAATCGGTTTGAACTGTGATTTTGTCAGCCGGTAGTATCAGCTGATATTCCATGATCCAATTCTAAAGAGTGCTTTCTACGACCTAAAAGCAAGATGCACAGTTCAAAACCTACCAATCTTTGTGGCTAGTTTACTCATTTAAAGCAGCCGTGTATGTATAATATCTGTCATTTATCAACAGTTCTATTTATAATTTCACAGTGTGTTGCACCTGTTGGGATGTTCAGTATGTTGACAGGGTGTGAAATGTGGTGTATTGGCTAATTAAATGAATCAGACATGTTGTATGTGCTGCAGAAACATGTAGCAGTTTACTTCTTTTTTGTTTAAACTAATTGTCATGATTGAGCTTTAAATAAATCTTGCTTGTTGTTATTATTACCCGCCTGCCTGTGTGTACTGTGTTTGGGTAACTGCACCATGAAACTAATCTATCAAAGTGACACAAATGGAAATACTCAAATTAAGTATCTCAAAATTGTACATAATTACAGTACTTGAGTGCAAGTAATTTGTTACTTCCACACACTTTGAGGTTCACAACAATACTTCCACAAATACCACAAATACGTCCACAAAATACTACAGAGCTATAAGCCCTGATTAAACATCTCTATTACAACATTACAATTGTGTGAATGTATAATAGTATAATATTATGACTTTATTCTTTTTTCAATCAGTGACTCTAATACTCTTTTGGTTTATTTTCTCGTTAATTTACAGCTGTATTTGAGCAGCTTCTGTGATCAAATATATTGCTAGGGACAGTTCAGTAGTTGTTGGATATTGGTAAGGACGTGCCTACTACATGCTGCACCCTTGATGCAGTGTGAGCGCTGTGAGTGCTGTGCATGTGGAGCTGGGCTGTGTGCATCTCAGAAACCTTCTGATGAGTCTGAAGCAGCTGATTTAGATTAAGATTTAGGTTTTATTAACATCATTTTTGTGTACATTTAATTAACCTTTTCAACACATTTGAATCAAAATAACCTTGATTCAAAATCATTGATATTAGTACTTGTCACTTCAATGCCATATTTTTTAAGTATCCATTGATCAAATTATTGAACTTTTGCAAAAAACTGCAGTCTTTTTACAAAGACCTACACCTTTTAGCAACTTTTAAAGAACCTGTCTTCAGCAGGAACCAAACATTCCCACAACATGTAAATTATTACTGAACAGGAACAAAATGTTGCTGTATGCTGGTATTTCATGAATAGTTCAGATAATTTCAATTAAATGCTTTTTATTTTTGTTCCAACCATGTAAAACACTCTGTAACTTTGTTTTGAAAGATGTTGTATAAATAAAGTCTATTATTATTATTTTTATTATTATTATTATTGTTTTTAAAGAAAGGAGGGGAAAAGTTTTGTTCTTCAGAGGAGGTCTGATAGTAGGTCAGTGTGACGCCTTTGTGTTTGAATAGTCAGTATTAGAACAACCTGGATACAGGAGAGGAGAACAGATGTGCAAACAAACATTAAAGTCTTCTGTTGCTCTGATTGGGGTTGGACATGAAATATTCACCAATAGGTGTGGATGGCGTGGCACTCGACACTCATCACTGCACATCTTCATTTCCTTCCACAACACACCATACCTTCCCTGTTTAATGAAAGAAAGGCACTAGATGAGCCAGATGGCCACAGCTCCCAAACACACAAACCCACATGAAATATTCAGCCAGGATCTGCAATCTTTATGATTGTCTTAAAATAGGAAATAAAATAAGCAAACACCTTTTTCTGTTCAGCTGCCCTCCCCCAAAACCGTTTTCCTCCTGTGAGTGCATGCTCTTTTTTCCAATTGAATCATGTGGATATGACATTTTCCAACTATCTACAGTGGCTATACATTCATATGTCTCTCCCTTGTCTCCCCTTAGAAGGTTGTTTGTCTTTACTTAGTTTTGGCTTTCTTTGGTTAAACTCTGAGTGTATGATATACAGTGTGGGGAGCTCCAAATGACCAATATAGAAATATGATATAGTATATACAATCCCAGTCAAAAGTTTCATTTAACTTCATGCAATGTGAATGCGAAGGTGTGTCCAAACTTTTAACTGGTACTGTACTTTTTCTCTTCTTCTAATTTATTTTCAGATTTAGAAATTTAAATAGATAAGCACAAATCAAATCCAATTTATATATACAGCCCAATATCACAAATGACACATTTGTCTCAGTGTGCTTTACAGACTGTACAGCATATGACCCCCTCTGTCCTTAGACCCTCGCATCACACAAGGACAAACTTCCTAAAAGAAGCCCCACAATTAAAGGAGGAAATGTTAGAAACCTTAGGGAGAGACTGAGGAGGGATCCCTCTCCCAGGACGGACAGACTGTGATAGATGTCGTATGTACAGGATAAACGTACAAGTACACTCTGCTCTCACCAAGAAAAGATGTTACAGATAAATAAAAGATTAAGATGAATAATTAAGTAAAGAATAATGGATAATTGGATGTTTTCCTAAGAGTAAGTATCTAAAAGAATGATTGGCTCCTTGACGAGATGTTGTTGGAAGCAGCCATAACCTATATTCTAACAAACTATGTCTGGTATGAAAAAACTAACCATATCCACTTGAATATAATTAATAATGTTATAACAGTCCACATGAACTGGTTTGGGACATGACAGGTGGGCAGTCCACTGATTTGGGCGAGAAGACATTAGTACTAGAATGAAACTGATGTTTATGTAGAAAGATTAGTATTATACATATCATATTCATTTTAATTTTATTTACCAGTAAGTATCTCAGTTTATTGTGATTGCTTTTGACATGTTTAGTTAAATATGGTGTTTATGCTTACCTACATATTCTAAGTGTGTCTTATCTTCAAAAGGTTCTCTGTCTTTTAATTCAGGGCCTTTATTTTGGCCCATACAATTACATTTAATAAAAATTATACTATTTGCAAATGAGTCATGGAAGCAGTTCATCAGCCCCGACAACAACAACAGTGGTGTTCCATCATCCATGACTTCTCCCTTCTCTGGTGTTCCCTCCTCTCCTCTGTCAAACATCTTTACAAGGCTTCAGTGCAACACAGTTTCAGAGTGTTGGAGCATGTCGTGGTTAAATTTTTGCATCTTGTCATCGTGCATGAGTGTGTGCGAGTGTTCGGCCTTAATAACACTACCTTATTCCTCAGAGTGTTATCTGTTCAGAATCAGTGGGGACTGAGATCTCTCTCTTCCCTTGGGGAGGCTTTTTTCCCCAAAGATTCGCTCTTCTCCCCAAGATTGCAATGATGAACAACACATAGCAGAAAGTAGAAAGTAGGCCAGAAACACGTACAATCAGTTCAGCTTGCAGTCTACTTTGTTGAGAAGAAATGGGAGGTAGGAGATGGAACTGTGGAAAGCTACAGATTCAAGGGGGATGGTGGTGTCTTTCATATGATAAAGACAAAAACATGTCTTAAGTATTGAACGATCAGCTAAAACAGTTAGAAAAACAGTTTAAATATAGTCTGGTGTCTTCTTTGGTAAGGAGACTTCTCTTTTACTGTTATCTTTAAGGTTCAATGTGTAATTCTGAACCAGCTGCTCCAAAGAAACAGGGGGCAGTATTTCACCTCTAAACTGGGTCTAAACAATCTCTAATGTTTATACTTTAGTTGTAGTGGTTTGTCATATGTATTGTTTTCTAATGTGTTCTTTATATTGTTTATTGCATTTACTCCTTAGTAATAACTGTCAGTCAGTCAGCAGGGCAACAATACTAAACTGCTGAAACTCTGATCTCCGGTCAGAAAACTCTGCTGTTCTATAATCTTCACATGGAGCTGATCATCGGTGTTTACTGGACACTGATGTTAATCGGGGCTGTAGTCTTAGTAACGTTACGTTACTTTGTTTATTGGACTGAATCCAAAGTGGCAGAAACTAGAAAACAACCGCATAGGCCTATTCATTTCGTCTTCCCGGTGGCGGCGCAGCCAGGAGAGCATCCCGCTGGGGAGGAGAGAGGTCGGCAGACCCTGCACTCTGCAGCCTCCGTCAGACAGAGCTCCAGTCAGCAGAGAGACTTGAGCTCAGCAGAACTAGCTCCAGCCCTGCAGTCACAGTGGCTGCTAGACCTGTGTATTGGCAGCAACAGGGAGTCTGCAGTTCCGCGGTGCTGTGGCTGATCTCCAGCTAACTGAAGCTACGCTGTTTCCCAGGGCTGCAGACAGATAAACACAAGTTTCCCAGTGGCTGAGAAGGCAAAGAGGCGGTGCGGGGGGGTTTTCTTGTTTTTGCCACTTTGAATGTAATCTAATAAACAAACTATAAAACAGGAACAATACTGTAATATTTACAAGAGAGTCAGCAGCTGTACTTCTTCTCCCTCTGTACTGAGGCAGACTGCAGCTACAGTGACTCACTATCACCTCTAGAGGAACAAGTGGTATTACAAGACTGGACGGAGCGCAGCTAGCTGTTAGCATGCTAACTTCAGTAGATATCTCTGCAACACAACACACAGACATCTTTGACATAACATCAACACTGTTACTTCTTCACACTCTGTTGATAATGTTAGTTCATTGTTTAATGTTTTAACTTTACTTTCTGGCAGATCTTACACGTTGAACCTTCGTGATACTACGAGTAGGAACAGCAGATATTGTGTATACTTCATTCAGAATATTTTCACAGAAAGGTCTGTCTGACGTCAAGGCAAATCAGTGAAAATATTGGATATAGCATACACTTAAACTGATTTAGATTTTTTTAAGTGGCTATAATACATTTTCCTGCTGCCCCCGTCCACAGTGGTATATTGCTTTGCTCCAATTTCGCAACTCGTGTCTGTTTTTCCAAACTGTAGGCGTGCTGACCGCCATCTACTGTAGGTCATACACTGACTACAGATAAAAACAAGTTCACTTCAAAACATCCAAACCATTACTTTAATCATTTATACAGGAGCCTAGTTATGATTACAATGAGAGAGACTGGCCTACATAGATTTGATGCATTATAACTCATAAACTGTACATGTCATCATGACAAGCATATGACCATTCATACATGGCGACATATGTACAAGCTGAGCCCTTTAAAATGTGTATGGAGTTTGTAGTGAGATATAAAAACACGGATGTCTAAGGGAAAAGCTATATCTACAAATAATTGTGTGTGTGTAGAATGAGATGTAAATCAAAATTGGCTTCAAAAATCCTGTTTTAGGGTTATTAAATATGCAAATAATGCAGTTTATGGAGACTTAACATTGCTGTGAGTAATATAATTTATCTTATCTCATCTATGTGGCAAACAAATCCCAATTCAAGGTCCACTATCTTTTTCTGAGATTTCAAACACATCTTCCAGTCTTCATCTGTGAATTGTTGAATTGGCTCAGGTGTCATCACAGGTGTGGAGTGTTGGTCATTTGATAACAGGTGGTTGTAGACCTAAAAATCTAATTGTATGTATCATGTTCTGCGTCTGTTTTCAGTCATATCTTCCAAAAGTTTGTTTTCCTGTTACCACCTCTAACATGTTTGTCCCATGTGTGTGAGTGTGCTGGTGACCTTCTAATGCAGAGCCCCAGGGCAGGGGAACAGCCATCCTCTGACCTTAGCAGAGTTTGGAGAGATTCAGTCCCCTGGCTGTGGACCATCAGAGAGGCTGGTGGTAGAGGGGTGGGGTGGCTGACAGGGTGTGTGTCTTCTCGATTGTTGATCCCAGTGGCCGTTTTTTCCAAATATGAATACAAATGTAACCAACCACTGAGCTCAGTTCCATCACTCAACTAGCCTGTGGTTAAGGTCAGACAGTATTTAGTTGAAGGCCCATTCAAACTTAAACTCAAGGAAACAATGCTGATGAACTAAACGCTCTGGCAGGTTTACTTGTGGTCACACATTAATTTAATGGACATCAAGGTATTTTGCAATTGAGAGTGAAAAAAACTGGACATTCAAAACATTGAAGGGGTGCGGCCAGAAGTGCAGCATGCTTGAAAGTTTCAGCCTATAGAAAGAAGTTTGCATAACATTTTCAGGCCAGCAAGCTCAGCGCAGTGTCAAACTGCTAGCAGTGCCTGACACTCACTTTGCAATGAGGATGTCAGCATGTCTCAACATTTTCTTTTTAAAACAGACTGGTTGACAAATATGCCCACCTCATGCAGTGATTGGCCAGGAGTGTTAAGTTACTTAGACAGGGTTTGAACTTCTCTCTCAAGCTGTATTTCTATTCTTCACACAACTGCTTCTGTTGCTTTTTATTCAAACAATGACAAATGCCTGCTACACCATGAATGTCTTTGAAGAGAGACCGTCTAAAAGTGTACTTTGTTCTTTTGGATAGAGATCAGGGAGGCAGTGGGATGCAGCCAGAGGGAGGCTATCATTACTTTTTACATCGCCTTCTCAGAGAGGTATAAATAATTTTACTTCTGTGTCTTTTGAAGTGAAAGCAAAGCAAATGTTATAGGCATTGCATAAAAAGTCAATGTAGCGATACGAGAGGACACAAACTGATGCAGACTTTCTCAAAATGTTGCAGAAAGAGGTAAAAATGCAAGTGCATGTTTAAATCTGAAAAATACCTTTGTGCTTATTCTGAAGCAATATGATGTGTCAGATGAATGTGCAAAGACGAAGGGAAAACTACTATTTATTATAACTATTTATAATTATTATTATTTTCATAGCTCTGGCCACCGGTTCTATCTGTTTGATATCACTGTACTCATCCAAATAACTGTTGAGATTTTGGAATAACCACAGTGCATCCACGTGTGAAATTTGTATGCCTTTAAAAAGATGCAATACATTTTTGTTTGAAGAAAAAGCAGATCATTCAGTTACATCTTTGATTTGCTTTAGCTGTCTCTGTTTTTGTTATGCTTCAAACGGGGATCCTTTCTCCTTTGAACTCAGATGTGTTCCGTTAAATGCGTTCAAGTTTCGCCATTGTGCTGGTGGTAATTTTATGCTCATTATGCTCATTATGATTATCAAAATCAAAACATTATTGAGGGGGTGGAGTGGCAATTTGATACTTTCTGAATATTGGGGGACTCAGAGTGTATTGTGATTACACTCCAGTTGTATTGTATATTATTATGGTTCTTCTGTGCTATGGGGTTACACACATTTAACTCATTACACCTTTGAAGTGAGTCCACCTTGCTATACTTTAAGTACAGCCTGTGCAGGAGCATCATAAACCATCATTATCTGAGCTGCTTTGCTTTTCATGAAATTGATTGAGGAGTGACTCCTCTCTCTGATTTAACAGTCTGTCGCTGTGCCCACTCACAAGGTGGATTAACTGAACAATGTATAACTAGCAGGGTGTCTGCATGTAGTTTGTTTTTGAATCACTGGCCCCTCCAAGGGATGGGAGATTTGCCTGGCGCTGGACGCGGCAGACTGAAGAGCATGGCAGGAGGCAAAAACACTGATTTTTAATTGATACATTAAACAGTCAAACAGATTGCACAACCTCAGGCCATGAACAAAACAACATGCAAAACTCCAAGCCCCAGGCAAGCAGAGAAGCACTATTTCTCTGTCGCTCTCCCAGTCCTTATTCTTAGACTATTCCACAGGGAAGCACTTTTGTTGTGTTGTCTGATTCAGCTGTTGAAAAACAGTGCACACAGACCTGCACAGTTTGTGGAGGAGCTGCTGCTTCTTGCAGGCACCGCTGCAACAGGAGTGGCATCTATAGTCCCTGTTTTATGGAAATTGACTGTCTTTTATTTGTCTTACTAAACTACTAATCACGCCAGCGGACTATGCGTGTGCATTGTGTGTGAACGTTAGTGTGTGTGAACGTTAGTGTGTGTGTGCGTGTGTGTGTGTGTGTGTGCGAGATCAATACCATCTCCAGCGACCACTCCAACTAATGTGCTTTAAATAGGATAGTGCTTCATGTTTGGCAGGACTAATTAAAATGATTTATGCTAGCCTAGCATGACATCACTGGAAGCCAAAGTACAGCCCACAAGATAAAAAGCCAAATGAAATAATCTATTTGTCAGACCACCGTGCGAAGCTCAGCGAGTCGTGTTAAAGTCAGCCTATCAATAATATCAAAATACAAGTGTACACCTTTAGCATTTGAGGCTGTTTGTGTCACGCGTTCCACCCACTATTAGTTTGTTTTCACCTTGTCAGTAATTCTCTTATCATTTCAGATCCTGATTCATCCTCACTGCCTGCAATCAACTTATTCCCCTCACCTGGTTTCCACAGCCCATCTCCTCACCTGCTTCTCATTCCCTCATCAGTTCTCTCAGAGGATATATACCAGTTCTCTCCCACTTGCCACCTGCCCGTTTTGACCCTGCCTGCCTGTTTCTGGACTCCGATTCTTCTGCCTGCTCCTTACTGGATTTGTTTGCCTTTTGGACTGATTTACTGGCATTTGACCCTGCCTGGATTACTGAGTAAACTGAACTATATTATATTCTGCCTGTTTCTGTGTCATGCTTTTGGGTTCAGTTCTGTCGGTTCCAGCGAACCAGTAGATCAGGGGTGGGGAACCTCCGGCCTCCGGGCCATATACGGCCATTTGACCATTTGCTCCGGCCCTCGCGGTAATTCGTAAAAATCCACTAGCAAAAAGAACTAGACGCCATTATTTTAAACGGGCGACTGATTGTTTTTCCTGGCGAAGGTCAGGGTCCTTGAACACAACACGTGTCATCACTTCATGTCAAAACTTTTATTTTAAACGAGACTGTCATTGACATCAGTGAACGCAGCATGGCAAGTGTAAAACAGAGAAAGGTGTCACACTTTCCAGGAGAAACTGGACGAACGATTATTTCTTTGTGGAAATAAAAGGTCTGTCTAGTTTGTGTGGACGTACTTGCGGTGATGAAAAATAATCTCTAGCGTCATTACAGCACGAGACATGCCAAACTACATGAGCTGAAAGAACGAGTGCGTTTGGATAAAGTAAACGCTCTTTGGCTGAGTTTGGCCCAACAAGCAGCTCTCTCCAGAGCGTGACAAATAAACATGGAAAGATAGATCGGTAGACCACCACACCAAGAACAGACTATTCCACCACTGCTGTGCAATTATCACTGCCATGTGCAATATTCACTTTATTTTCTATCAACCACTTTGTACTTATTATTTTTTATTCTATTTAATTGTTTATTGCCTTTTTACTTCATATGTTTTGCTGTGACAAGATACATTTCCCTGTTGTGGGACTAATAAAGGATTGTTTTCTGATAAAACAGTAGTGATGGCGAGATGAAGCTTCATGAAGCATTGAAGCTTTCCATCCAATTGGTTAGCACATGTGCCGAAGCTTCATGGTGCTGCATTTGCTCTACTGCGCCATCAAGTGGACAATAAATGTAAAACTGGCGACGTGCAAGGCTGCTGTGGATTTAAAGTATCTTTGCCCTGAAAATGCTTTGACGCACACATAAGACTGAATATAATGTTCTATTTAAAAATAAAGATTGAAGTTATTACGTGTTATTGAGAAGAGAGTGCCTGGAAAAATGTGGGCGTTTTACGCCTTAAATGATAGTGCAGTTTAAGATCGGACAGAGGGAAGGGGAATGACATGCAGCAAATAGCAGCAGGTCTGTTTCGAACCGCAGGCCGCTGCGGCAAGCATTTGAATGTGGGTCGCATGCTCTACGAGCTACGCCACCAGGGATGTGAAATGTACACGTTGGATGTACATTATATTTTCAACAGATTTAGATTTGGTATCTTTACTTGCTCACAAGGAAGGTGATGCTGGCATGCATAACAATTGTTTCGCTAGTTGGCTGGCTCCATAATGATCCAATACAAACGCAATACCAACAACTCAACAGCAACAATGCATACTACGACAACAACCCACACATTTACGGTTATATAAAGTGTTGATTATGAGGGGGCTCAATTGCGGTTCGCCCTTATATTTCAAATCGCACGCCAAACCCGCGAACCTGTTCCTGAATCAGTCATGTGGTACGGCTTCGAATGTCATCACATACGTCATCGACACAAGCCTCGATACGCGCTTCACAAAAATATTCCGCGATTACTCGACACACGCTTCGAAGCCTCAACACGAAAGGAGGCTTTAAACATTAAACACCATGCATCCTGTTTTCAAAGACATCAAAGCAGATACTTTTAACTGTTCCAAAAGTCCGTACAGAACTTGGGAAAAGGGTTTTTAGTTACGCTGCTCCGGCTGCCTGGAACCAGCTGCAGAATGAGCTGAAACTCAGAGAGCTGGTCTCTCTGAACAGACTTAAAGCAACTCTTAAAGACATTGAAGCAGACCGCTGTGTCTGTAAATGTTTTAATTAATGTTGTGATTGTGACTGTTTTTTGTCTGTAACTATGCTGCTGCCTATCTTGGCCAGGACACTCTTGAAAAAGAGATTTTTAATCTCAATGAGACATCCTGGTAAAATAAAGGTTATAAATAAATAAATAAAAGATAGTTAAAGTGAATGAGAGCAGGATGAACACAGTGGGCACCACTTTAAATTGCTCAGCTATTAAAGTATCAACATTACAAAAGCTGCTTTATATTCCAAAGGGTTAAAACTAAATATGTTTTTTAAATGTTATTTGAGACGAAAGGAATAAAAGCAGACATTGTGCCTTTTAACTGTGTCTTTGATTAATGTATTGTTGTAACATAGTTAGACCAAAGAGCAACTCTTATTTTGACTATTTCATGTATAGTCACATGACAAAACAACTGGGCGGAATTTTTATTGTAGCCATCTTTACAGACAACCTGACATGGTCATCATGTATCTCCACCATGGTGAAAAATGCACCAAAAACAAAAGTATTTCTTGAGGAAACTTCCTTTCCCCATTTCTCTCCTCTTCCTAGACCAGGAAGCTTTTTTGACATCCTCCTGGATTTATCTGTTTCATAAACAATCACACCATTATTTCTGTCACATATATTGCACGTCTGTCCGTCCTGGGAGAGGGATCCTTCCTCAGTTGCTTTCCCTGAGGTTTCTTCCATGTTTCCTCCTTTTAATTGTGGGGTTTCTTTTAGGAAGTTTTTCCTTGTGCGATGCGAGGGTCTAAGGACAGAGGGTGTCGTAACCTCTACAGTCTGTAAAGCACACTGAGACTAATGTATAATTTGTGATATATACATTTGAAATTATTTGACTTGAAGCGTGTTAAACGCTCACACCTCCAACAGATGAAGTTCAGTTAGTTCAGTCTTCATACATATTCATGCTCAGTCTTTAAAGTGATGCATATGTGAGTACCTATTCTTAGAATCAGTCTGGGGACATGCTACATACACACACACTCTCTCTCACACACACACACACACACACACACACACACACACTGGTTGGTTGGAGTTTTCACACTTTAGTCAACAATGTGAAAATTAGATAGGGCAAAATCTCTTTAAAT